>NC_061061.1:1822551-1839370 GCF_021917145.1 Hypomesus transpacificus | reverse complement strand
CAAGCATTTACATGAATTACTATCTAATTAAAATCAAACAGCTCATTAATAACTTTGTGGTGGGGCCTGTGGAAGTTCTGTGGCGGGTGAGTGCGTTACTGTGTGTGTGTGTGTGTGTGTGTGTTAACCAAAACACGAACCTGAGAAATAGGGATCAGGCACTAAGAGGAAATGTTAAATCAAACTGGAATCTCTCTCTCTCTTTCCCACTCTCTCTCTCACCCTCTCATTCTCTCTCTTCCACTCTCATCAATCTCTCTCTCTCTCTCTCTCAGCCTCTCATTCTCTTTCTCCCACTCTCTTTCACCCTCTCTATCTCTCCACCTCTCTCTCTCCACCTCTCTATCTCTCCACCTCTCTCTCTCTCCACCTCTCCACCTCTCTCTCCACCTCTCTATCTCTCCACCTCTCTCTCTCCATCTCTCTATCTCTCCACCTCTCTCTCTCCATCTCTCTATCTCTCCACCTCTCTCTCTCCATCTCTCCACCTTTCTCTCTCTCCATCTCTCCACCTCTCTCTCTCTCCACCTCTCCACCTCTCTCTCTCTCCACCTCTCTATCTCTCCACCTCTCTCTCTCCACCTCTCTCTCTCTCTTTCTGTATGCAGGACAGGGGAGCAAGTGGTTGACATGCTTAAGTATGCAACATGGTAACACACTTTCAACATGCTTACATACACAACATGCTAACACACTGTCAACATGCTAACAAACTGTCAACATGCTTACACACGCAACATGCTAACACACTGTCAACATGCTAACACACTGTCAACATGCTTATACACATAACATGCTAACACACTGTCAACATGCTTACACATGCAACATGCTAACACACTGTCAACATGCTTACATGCACACCCAACATGCTAACACACTGTCAACATGCTTATACACCCAACATGCTAACACACTGTCAACATGCTCATACACCCAACATGCTAACACACTGTCAACATGCTAACACACTGTCAACATGCTTACACACGCAACATGCTAACACACTGTCAACATGCTTACATGCACACCCAACATGCTAACACACTGTCAACATGCTTATACACCCAACATGCTAACACACTGTCAACATGCTCATACACCCAACATGCTAACACACTGTCAACATGCTAACACACTGTCAACATGCTTACACACGCAACATGCTAACACACTGTCAACATGCTTACATGCACACCCAACATGCTAACACACTGTCAACATGCTAACACACTGTCAACGTGCTTACATGCACACCCAACATGCTGACACACTGTCAACATGCTAACATACTGTCAACATGCTTACACATGCAACATGCTAACACACTGTCAACATGCTTACATGTTGGGTGGTGATGATGATGATGATGATGTTGGTGGTGATGATGGTGATGATGATGATGGTGGTGATGGTGGTGATGATTGTGATGGTGAAGAATAACAAGAAGAGGAAGGCTGTATGTGTTATGTTTTTCAAAAGTAGCAGGGAAGTTCCCTCTGATCTCTCAATCCCCGTATCTGAACATGAAGCACATCAGCACAAGGACCCAAACGAGCAAACACACTGAAGCTGCTTTCTGCTCAGCGGGTGGAGAACGGAAGCAACTCCCAAATCCTGGAGATTGTCCCACAGCCCAGCACCGACCAGGGAAAGAATAATGATGTGATAGACCTTTGGAGATGAAGAAAGAGAGACAGAGAGAGAGAGAGAGAGAGAGAGAGAGAGAGAGAGAGAGAGAGAGAGAGAGAGAGAGAGAGAAGAGAGAGAGAAGGACCCAAATGTATTCAGGTGCATGCATCTCACCTCTCCAGCCATGAGCTGTTTACCTCTCTATCAGCTGCAGAGTAGAGGCAGGGCCCATCCATATTCACACAACTCAAAACCCTCTGCTTATCTCCCCACCTCCCTCCAAAACCTCCCCCAGTTGCACTCTGCACATACATACATACATAAACACGCCTTTATGGAAGTAGGAGGTAGTTCAGGAGGCAGAGGGGGGGGGGTTGAAGGTGCATGGTTGGGGGGGATAAGGATCACCTTGAATTCAAAGTAGAGGATTGTGGGTCTTGTGTGGACAAACTGGTATTGAGCCACACAGCCTAGGACTAAGAGCAGCCACCCACAGGACAGGGGGGGGGGGGGGGGGGGGGGGGGGGGAGAGAGAGGAGCAAGTGTATGGAATTGTTTTTTTTTAATGATATCTCATCAGTGTTATACAGTGTATGTAGATGTGTGGTTTCATTGCATTTCTTGTTCTTATTCAATTTATCCGGATCGCTTTTGTACTTGTAACACTTTGCTTACGGAAGAGGAAAACGTGCGTTGCGGTCACTGATCACGCAGATGTCAGACACGTCTAAACTCTGGTTCCACTTGGTTTGACAATTCTCGCAATTGCAGCGAGTGGGCATACTTGAGAATGTTTTATACGGTTTCTATTGAAGAATAGTTATACTATATAGAAGCGTCAAACATTAATTTGACCGCCGTTAAAGCCGTTGAAATATTTATATTCAAACCGGGACAATGCTATTGTTTTACGCACTTCCACCCCATGTAAATGTAGCTTTGTATGGCCAAGAGAGTAATTATGTTTTTTAAGACAGAAGAGGCGGGGAGCGGAGGACGAGGAAGAAGTCTTTTCATAGAACTGGCTGGCTCGAGACCACAGACGCATTCTGAGAAGGGGGAACCGGTACCCCATTCCTCTGCGCGTGCGGTGCTGGTTGGGGATTGAAGTTAGGAACTCTCTCCGCGACTAATTGCGCGCGATGTCTTTCATGAATATTCATCCCGGCGTGTTCAGCCCCTAGCCTAATTAGCCGGGAGATAGAGGGAGAAAACTCGCACCTTTCACCACAAGAGAAACGTTCCCTTCGCATTCTCAAGGGGATGCTGGCAGAATAGTCCCGGTTCATTAGCCAAAAAGTAAAGCGAAAAAAGTTACCTGAAGAGCGCGGGACGTTTTGGTCTCCGGGATTGAACAGGCAAATGGTTTACTGAAATTACATAGTTAGAGCCTATTACGCATGTCCATCAAAAAGGACAGAATTTGGAAAAAAAAATCAATTATTTTACGGTAAAACTGGGAATATTATTGTGTTCTGTCGTTTTCGTATTTGCATAGCATGAATTTTTAAATCCATACAGAGCAAATGTAACGGTCACAACATCCTACTCTACGGATGAAGAAGCGTTCAACGTCAAACCGAGGGTCATGAACTTTTCGATTTTTGGGTGTCTATTTTATGTATTTAAAAAAAAATCTATACAGTGCGGCAAATGTGTGCCCTGTGTCTTGCAGATATAAAGTAAGATATGCACCACGAAAGAGTACATTCAATAATTTATCGTTGTCAAAGTTTTAGGAACTGTACTGAAGTGGCCATCGGCACAAAAAATCTCAGTTTAGTTGGGCTGGTGGATTTTTGCCTTTCCCACATTGCAGATATACCCCGGCAGCGTGACACACTAACAGTTTAATTTAACTGCTCGACCGACTGTTAGACTGTGGGTTTTTGCTGTAGAGGACATGACGGTCAACTGCAGATGGGAACACAATAAGTGGTTTTACATTCACGTATTTAAATATATATATAGATTGTATTTATATATGTAGACTACATTTATATATAGACTAAATAGATTGTATTTGTATATATATAGACTATATAGACTGTATACAGGACATGTGTACTACCTTTACACAGTGTCCGACACTATGCAGAGCAAATCTGATGTCGTTAAACGGTTCAACTTGTATTGATTTGTTGTCATTTTATGTTATTATTAGTAGTAATTATTCCCCTAATGGTCATATAACATCTCTCAAATCTTCTTTGATGTTGTTTGATTTTTGGTTATTTGGTTTAAAACAACAACGTCAGCAACCTCATGCTACTGTGTTCTCCTGGCTGGAGGGTGAAGAGTTGGCGGCGCGAGGGGATCCGCTCACACTTCGGGCTCGGCTGTGCAGGTGCGTGACATGCTACCTGGATGTCAGTGAATTACCGTGGACAGGTCTCACGTGAGGCATCATCGCGTCACACAGCCTGGCAGGGAGTGCAAGCGACCTTTAAGAAACATTGCAAAAGTTCTAATCCAGGCCATAGGCCTCGTGGGTTACGAAACACACGGAACACAATAAGGACGTAATAATTTGCACTAAAACAATGAATGGGATAGCTACATTAGTATCATTTTTGGTTAGGGTAAGATAAACTGTATACCAGTAGGCCATATATCGCATGAGACAAACCAAGTGTTAAAAAAAAGGTGAGAAGGGGTATATCATTTTAGCCATGACTGTAACCGCATACAGAAACAGGGTCGAGGAAGCCCATTCAGAAAGGGTCTAATTTCTCATAATGGAGCCGTTAAAAATTGACATTGTTATTTTTGGATAGGGTCACCCCTAGCTTCCTTGAGCTCAATATTCAGCCAAAATGAAACTTTATGATTGTCTTTCTTGTCAATCTTCTTTTTTTTTCTTTCTTTTTTTTGAGGACCAATCATATCTAGCCTATTTCTCTTCCTTTTCCTGTTGGGTCTATCGTTCATCAATGGGATCTGTGTGACCCCTTTTAACGCACTCTCCATGGCAACGTTGCGCGCCCGGGCAAAAATTCACCTCGTTCCACAAAAGGCCATATTCTTTACAAAGAGACGCGCGAGCATCTGGAGCGCGGTTTTTGTCTTTCTCTCGCTTTCATTCTCTCCCTCTCTCTTTCTCTTTCTCCCTCTCTCTCTGTTTTTCTCCCTCCTGCTCCAACTCTCTCTTTCCCTCTCTCTCTTTCTCTCTTTCTTTTTCTTCTGTCTCTCTCTCTATCTATCCTGAATTACTCGTTGACTAGAACAGTACAAGAGTTGGTCTGTGTGAACTTCTCCGGCAGACAAGACAGATGTTTATAGACTGGAAGCGGAGGATGACTGCATGGGAAAGCATCTTCATGAGTTCACGTTATTACTCCGCAGTTCCACACACATCCGGACGGGATCAGCGCGAGGGCCATAACGCCGCAGTGAGAGACGTAGCCTATAGTGAAGGTCTTATGCAGATCAGAGGGTATTTAAATAGAAGATTATTATGTTACATATAAATTGCATAAAGATCTTTTTTTTAATTCTTGAATTTGGCCTATTCAATTATAGTTTTTCTACATTCATTTATCCTATTGAGTTATTATTATGAAAGAAGTGGATGAAATGTATTTTTGCCTTTGTTATTGTTAGAAGCGATTAGACGATTTACCACGTTTATAATATATCATAGTAGCCTATAAAATATGAATCAAAAGGGAAATAACATCAGGATATTGAAAAGCAATTTTTTATTTCCTTGCTTTACCATAAAACAGATAAAGGATAGCCCCTGCCACGCAAACTGCAATAGTTATGTTGTATAAATAAAGGCTAAATAAGATATTTCAGATAGAAAGTATGACCAAACCGTCCTTAACTAAGACCCTTAATTACACCTGAATAACGCGTGGGTTGGTCTCCCAACACTCGTCTAAAATAAATATATAAAGGATGGTCTGAGAAAACCACGCCTTTCAAGAGGTGATGACGAGAACTTGTGACCCCAAGAACATCTTATAGACACACGCGCCACATCCCTCACTGTCGAGAGAGACTTAAGCAAGGACAGAGCCGGACAAACCGACAGACTTACCGTCAACCGTGTTCAAGTCCCGGATTAAAAATGAATAGTAGACAGACTTCATCTTTTAAAACCATAGAGTATTCGCATGTGAAAGATGACAACAAACACACAAACATGCGTCTGAGATTATATATAAAAAACTGCGTTCAGGTGAATAATTAAAATAGGATTGATGCCTGAAATATCTTCCAAAAAGCTCCCGTTTTAGAGAGAGTGGAACATGTGCCTGATTGCAGAGTTTTAGGCGACTGGAACGGGAGAGATGTAAGATTTGTTTAAAGCCCCGCATTTCCATTTAAGAACGTGATTGTGTTTGCAAAGATCCCTTTCAATCTTCGTATCTCCCCCCACTCTTCCCTCGGCGTCTCCGAAGCTGCTTTGCAATTCATAGAATTGGTAATTTGCTATTGGGACAAAACGTGAAGGGAAAAATAATCAGATCAACGAGGAGAGCAGAGAGAGGGAAGCCAGGAGGGAGAAACAGGATTTCTCTCTAAGTTGCTGTTTAGTAAAATGCTTCGAGAGAACACCACAGCATATCCACGTCTGTCTTTATCCCACCTTCGCACAAGTCCACATTTTGTCAAATTGTACGTTTTTCCAAATATTATTCTATTACTAATATTAATACTATTACTTTTAGATTAAATAGTCTATCTGTTACATTTAAGGACAAATATAACATTCTCTATCTGCCTTTATATGTCATTGAAGCCACGACAAAGACATTATGTATATTAATTCTAATTTTGTTTTTGTATTTATCATCGATTTTGAATATTAAAAACAGTTGTTACTTTGTATCCCAATGCTGGAATAGTCTTTGATTATTACTATTAATATTATTTGTGTTATTATTATTTGCCTATTATTAGTAGTATTTGCGTGGGTTTGTGTGTGCACTTGAGTGTGTGTGTGTGTGTGAGTGTGTGAGAGAGAGAGAGACAGAGAGGGGTGGGGGGGTGTATGTGCTTGTGTATTAGTGCCAGAGAAGGAGAGAGACACAGAGAGAGACACAGAGAGAGACCATAATATCAAAGCACGTGGGGATGAAGAGATCATTGAAAATTACAAAAGCCATAATTACTGATTGTGGGTCTTTGATATGAGGAAACTGTATTAAATCGGAAGGACTTTCGCAATCTCGCGATACTTATGGCCGTTTTATTCGTCGATACACATCAGACCCACCTCATTTACATGCATCTTGTGCGTTGATTGCAATTAACATCCAATAATAGTTTTGTAGGTGCCGGTATCAGTGACCCTCAGATAAAAGTGGAAAGGGGGATTTGGTAACCCCGTATATAGATCCCCTTACTCCCCCACGTGGTTATTTGCAAAACAACCCGACCGAAAGCCAGCGAATCCTAATCATCTCTCTCAGTTTCCACGAGCCCTCGGCGCCCCGTCCGGGGCAGGGAACGGACGGAATTATGTTTTAAACGTGGACAATTGCGAGTTACCGGGATCAGAGCACCCAACGGCCAACAAAGCAGAATTTGAGAGAGGTGTGTTTGAAATCTAGGGCACTGCAGCAAGCGTTATGGCTTGCAAAACAAAAATACTATTGTAACATATACATTGTTCACGTTCCCATATTGTGTATAAAACAGAAACCGTATCCCTTTATGCGCGTAAAATGCGCTCTGCAACCTTCTGAAACGTTGCGCCTATTGAATATGCCTCTCGTGGGCTTGAATCGGTGAGGAGCCAATACAAGCGAAGAGGAGGCGTGTCCTCGCGCGCCCGAGACCTCCCAGAGCAGGTTGTTGCGTTTTGGCTCTAAAGCCCAGAGACCTCCGAAGTGCTCGTCAGTTTTCGAAGTCGGAGCCATGGCGACAACAGCTCAGTATATTCCGCGGAATAACTCCTTACCGTCCAACCCGCTCATGCATCCGGATTCGGATAGGATGCATCAGGGGACGACCTACCGAGAGGTGCAGAAAATGATGCACCACGAGTACCTGCAAGGGTTAGCGGCGACCAACACGGGACATCCGATGAGCCTGACCCACCACCAGTGGCTACCCAGCTCCAACACGGACTGGACCAGCGGGACCCACATCGGCCAACAGGAGCACAACAAAGCGAGCGTCCAGGCGAGCCGCGAGGACCTGAGCAGCGGGTTCCACCACAGACCTCACCTGGTCCACCAGCAGACACAGAGCGCGCACCACGGCTCGTGGGCACCGACCACGACGCACCACTTGTCCCCGCTGTCCCCAGCGTCCAACGGCCACCAGTCATTGGTCTACTCGCAGCCGGGATACACAAACCTCAACGCCATGCTGAGTCCGCAGCCCGCGTCTCTGCACCACGGCATGCGGGACCCGCTGCACGACGACGCGGGTAGCCATGACCACCAGATGGAGTCGCCCCAGCAGGCGTTCAGCCACCACCAGGACCACTCGGACGAGGACGCTCCGAGCTCCGACGACCTAGAGCAGTTCGCAAAGCAGTTCAAGCAGCGGAGGATCAAGCTGGGGTTCACCCAGGCGGACGTGGGCTTGGCCCTGGGCACGCTCTACGGAAACGTCTTTTCTCAGACGACTATCTGCAGGTTCGAGGCTTTGCAGCTCAGCTTCAAGAACATGTGCAAGCTGAAGCCGCTGCTGAACAAGTGGCTGGAGGAGACCGACTCGAACACGGGCAGCCCGACCAACCTGGACAAGATCGCTGCGCAGGGGAGGAAGAGAAAGAAGAGGACCTCGATTGAAGTAGGAGTGAAAGGCGCGCTAGAAAATCATTTCTTAAAATGCCCCAAACCCTCCGCTCATGAAATCACCAGTTTAGCCGGCACTCTGCAGTTGGAAAAAGAGGTTGTCCGTGTTTGGTTTTGCAACAGAAGACAAAAAGAAAAACGAATGACACCGGTGGGGGTCCCCCATCCTAATATGGAGGACGTATATTCTCAAGCGGAGACCCCCCCTCACCACCACTCACTACAGAGCCCGGTGCAGTGACTATTTTCATGAACGATTCAACCGTCTGGGAGGAAGGGAGGGAGGGAGGGAAG
Organism: Hypomesus transpacificus; assembly: GCF_021917145.1. Classification (NCBI taxonomy): domain Eukaryota; kingdom Metazoa; phylum Chordata; class Actinopteri; order Osmeriformes; family Osmeridae; genus Hypomesus; species Hypomesus transpacificus. The sequence continues at coordinate 1,830,683 of NC_061061.1, read as the reverse complement.
GAGGGGGGAGAAATTAGAAAAGGGAAAAGGACTACGGAGTTTACAGTATTTAATTTTGCTTTCTTTTTCCTGTGAGAAAAGAGACTTGGCAAAGTTGGACAGAAGTGTGCACAGCACCAGGAGATTGTGGCTTAACAAAAAAAACGATTGACAAAGGCAGGGGTGGTTGGAAAAAAAACTGTCACTATTCCAAAATTAATTTCATACGCATTTTAATCAAAACAAAGATCTTTATTTACCAAAATTCTATGGAGGGGCTTACCCTAAGGTAAATTCGGTGTTCCATGGCAGTTTGAAGGGAATCGTGTTTCCATCTCAACTTGGTCTCGTGAACTGATTGCGGATGCCAGCGCGAGGTGGTAGCCTGAATATTAAGAACATACGATGAACATTTGCTTTTCAGGCTTAAACTGATTAACCATATTTCTAATTACTAGCCTATTTTGCTTTGTTATATTAATTGTGATGTTTGATTTGGAAATTCTTAACTTCAGTGTCTATCTTCTGCTGCAGAAATGCTATTATTATTATTATTGTTGTTATTATTATTATTATTTCTGTCCTTTATTAGGCTGTTTACTGTAACTCATCCGAGCGCCTCCTCTCACTGTGTTGTACCTAAGTTAGTGGCCGGAGGAGCTGGTGATAAGATGATAGAGATGATGGCAGCCGTTCGCGAAATCATCACACTCAATGTCAGATGCATTTGAAATGCAACAAGAAATCTCAGTTCTGGCAGCCTTATAAATAGATATTTAAAGCTTTGCAGCTGACTACATTGAATTTCGAAAATAGCGACTTACGATAGAAGGGCAAAATGGATCATTTCTAGCCTATTTGATAAAACATGTTCTTGTCGATTTAAAGAATTTGTTTAATATTGTTTTCTTTCTAATATTGTTTTCTTTTGCATGGAGCACTTATTCTTACGTTTCAGTATTGCAATTTTAGATTTATTTATCAATTGGTTTCAGTGGATATGTTTTCAGTATAGGCCTATACGCAGTGAGAACATGTTTACAAGTTTCTAGAATCATCGCAGGACACAGTCAGCTTACATTGCCAAATGCCTAAAGTCCCCGCCACATCATAAGAAAGAGATTGGTCAAATACGAAAGTAAAACTCAGGTAATTCTAGCGCCCCAGGTCCAAGGATCAGACAGGAGACATCGCGTTCTCTTCTCATTAAAAGCAGAGGACTATGAAAGGCACGCTGCGATGAACTAGACCCATTTTGTCATTGTATTGCAACTATTGTATTCTGAGGAAAACATACTACAATTACTAAAGATAAGCGGATGAGGGACACGTTTTAGTGATTTTTTTTTCTGACAAACATAAGAAGGGATAGCTGAGGGATAAACATGTGCGTTGTGTATCGTATCTTGATCTGCTGAGTTCGAAAGAACAGTCTTATAATACAAAATCCTATTGGAGTGCTATTCGTTACAGTGGGAAAACTTTTTTCAACAGCAGCAACAACAAAAAAAGATTTTAAAGATAATGTTGCCAGGATTATTTCGAATATGTAAATATGTCGAATATGTAAACTTCTACTTGTTCTGAGATATGTTTTCGTTTCTTTCCGGGCAGTTTTGTACACTAACTAATTCCAAGAAAATATTTTAATATGATTTCATTTATGAATCTGACCATTTATATATATATATTTATTTCTTAAATGTGTTTGGAGCGTTTTGTTGGGCTCTCATAATGGTTATGTTGCAGTGGATTTCAATATGTTTTGTTTACTACATTGGTTGTATGTTGATTGCTAAATGTAGACTGCAAAGTCACATTTATATTTATGTTATAGTAATATTTTATTACTTACATAAAACATATATACAAGAAGAGGTATTTTGTCTTCATTAATAATCAAACTCCTCAAAGTCCGTTTTTGCTAAGTGCTGTGACCTCACCTGACAACAGGCCGGACAGCTCGTGCGTCTGGGCTGAACAACCCTGATACAACTCTTTAGAAAGTGTTGAATACACGCCTTGTGTTCACATTTTAACAGTATTCCGTTGCGTAATTGGGATTCAGGTTTAATCCGACGCTGTATACACGTATTGTCATGGGAAAAGACAACAATAATTGACCTCAGGCATTCCTTATCAAGTTCACACAACCCCTTTCATTGTTCACATCTTTGTGTATTCGCAGTATTAAAATGTGCAATATTAACACTAAGATTATGTCTTTTAATTTACCTACAGATAAAAAATATTGGCCTAAACGTTATTATAATAATATATACAAATTATTATGTAGGCTATTTTAGGCCTATTATAATGTTCCACTCGTAGCTCAGTATTCCAGTATAACTGAGGACGCTATGCTCTCCCGTAAACATGAGCCTGGGCGTTCAGATTCCTCCCTATGTTAAACGTTCTCACATCACAGCAAGCCACCCATTAAAGTGGCCTATACCTTTGCATCCTACAATTTAAACTTGACGATAATACAGTGCTTGTAGAGGGTAGATATAATATTTAATTTGTATAAATGCACAGTGTTCTACAATAATAAGCATTATGGTGATACACATCAACCGTGGCACCTCAAACCGACCATAAACGCGTCTCATAAAAATACCGTTGATGGGCCTAATTCGCCGGAGAGTAATATTGAACTCATGTCATGTTATTGAAATTATTTACTTTTTGGGTCAGATAAACAAGCCCCCCCCCCCCCCCCCCCCCCCCCTCCGCAGCGTGACTGTGTTTCACTGTATACAGCTCATAAACTGTTCATGACATCTTAGACATCTGGTGTAGTTTCTAGGGAACAACCCAGTTTTAACGCAAGAGCCCACCAGTCAAGTTCATTCTGCAGAATAACGGCGCGACAGTGTGAACCGAAATCAAGACTTATTTACTGACTCCAGATCTGCGTACAACAACACAATTTAGTCTGTTTAACTTGTAACCCAGAGAATGCTTGTGTACAGTTATAATATATTGGATCAAATGTGGATTACAATGCTGTGCTTTTGGTTGATTTACTTTTGAACTAAATATCTCCATGTCAAGACCTCTGGTCTTTAAAACCAGAACAAATTGTGCGTCCATATTTGGCGCATATTAGGCCTGTATCTAAAACAAGCTTCTGTATACAGTATTCAGTACACCGATAAAAAGCGTCGTCGACATTTTCTTTAAAGGCAACACACGTTTCACATTTTGCACGTGAGAAATGGTTGAATGATGCGCAGAATAGTTAAAGTGATAAGTAATTCAGAGCGAAAGTCAGAGAACACAAGCATTTGTATGTCACACCTTTAATAGACAATTATAATTTCCACACAAGAAGCGTGTATTATTGTATTGTCCTCCCACTCCTGGATAAAGGCGAGTAATTGTGTATATTCTACATCTGCCTTATTGAATAATACAAACCTTGTGATCTTCGTACTTTCTCCGTAAAGTTGTAATGAGTGCACAGATTGCAAATCCCACTGTAAATCAATTTGGTAAAATTTGTACATTGATTTAGCTATACTTTTCATAAAACCGTGGATAATTGATTAGGGTTTTCATTTAGATAAAATAAAACAGAAGCCCTTGAGGGTTTTTTTGTATATGGACAGCACAAACTGTGTCAAATGGAGTCAAAATTCAGGTCGGTTAAATGAAGTGCTCCAGCGAACGGCGAATCTTAAGCGCCCCCAGACGGTTAAAATGTGTTATTACAACCAGAAGAGACGAGGGGCATGCGGTGGGCTTCGGGACTTCACACATACTATTTTGAAGACTGATATTGTTTATAATATTGTTTGTTATTAAAAGGTGTGAATTAAATAACGGACAAATACAGCTTGAGGAAAACCTCCCAAACCGTGTACCTACATGCTGACAATTATCAACGTTTTGGAGGGAGCAAACTGTTCACTTCCTGGACCTAAACAAGATTAGAAGTGCTTCACTTCCTGGACCTAGACAAGATTAGAGGTGCTTCACTTCCTGGACCTAGACAAGATTAGAGGTGCTTCACTTCCTGGACCTAGGCAATTAGAAGTGCTTCACTTCCTGGACCTAGACAAGATTAGAGGTGCTTCACTTCCTGGACCTAGACAAGATTAGAGGTGCTTCACTTCCTGGACCTAGGCAATTAGAAGTGCTTCACTTCCTGGACCTAAACAAGATTAGAGGTGCTTCACTTCCTGGACCTAAACAAGATTAGAAGTGCTTCACTTCCTGGACCTAAACAAGATTAGAGGTGCTTCACTTCCTGGACCTAAACAAGATTAGAGGTGCTTCACTTCCTGGACCTGTGCATCCTTCAGCTGGATGTCTTCTCCTTCCCCGCACACACAGCATGACTACTTTTTTTCATTTTGCTCCAGAAACCCATCCTGGCCTGTGGTTCATTTAGGCCCCATCAAGTCTCACTATCATCCAGCCGGGACTAGTCTTCACATCTGATCTCCTGCTCCACATACATCTTCCTATTATACGTATATATATTTTCACAACGCCACTGATTGACTCACGGAACAGGCAGGATGCAGTCACCCGCAGCAGGAAGTGATGGACTGCATGTGGACTTGCACACGAGTGTTAAGTTCTTGATGACACAACCAGACCGTCTCCATGTGACCAACTCTCCACTAACCCTAACCCTAACTCTCTACTAACCCTAACCACCTTGCTATGCTGGCAGGCAGATGCCTGTCCTGCTGATGAAGACTATAACATGTTGATGCAGACTGATGTGGTGATGAAGACCTGATGTTGACAGAGATGCAGACAGTAACATGTGGTGATGAAGACCTGATGTTGACAAAGATGCAGACAGTAACATGTGGTGATGAAGACCTGATGTTGACAGAGATGCAGACTGTAACATGTGGTGATGAAGACCTGATGTTGATGGAGATGCAGACTGTAACATGTGGTGATGAAGACCTGATGTTGACAGAGATGCAGACTGTAACATGTGGTGATGAAGACCTGATGTTGACAGAGATGCAGAGTCGCAGAGATGGACGTGGGCTCACGTCAGCTTGGAGATGATGTCATCCTCTGCCAGTACTGTTGACTGCTGGCATGGATGAACACAGGCAGGCTGGTTTCCAGAACAGCCAATGGTAAACTAAAGCAAGTTTGAGACCTCTGAGATAAAAAGGATACGTTCCCTAGACTTCCCAGTTCAGCAGAGGGTGTTGAAGTGCAGCACCTGCTGTGCTGTGGTGACAGAGCAGCCTCAGGTCCAGCTCTGTGCTGTGGTGACAGAGCAGCCTCAGGTCCAGCTCTGTGCTGTGGTGACAGAGCAGCCCCAGGTCCAGCTCTGTGCTGTGGTGACAGAGCAGCCCCAGGTCCAGCTCTGTGCTGTGGTGACAGAGCAGCCTCAGGTCCAGCTCTGTGCTGTGGTGACAGAGCAGCCCCAGGTCCAGCTCTGTGCTGTGGTGACAGAGCAGCCTCAGGTCCAGCTCTGTACTGTGGTGACAGAGCAGCCCCAGGTCCAGCTCTGTGCTGTGGTGACAGAGCAGCCTCAGGTCCAGCTCTGTGCTGTGGTGACAGAGCAGCCCCAGGTCCAGCTCTGTGCTGTGGTGACAGAGCAGCCTCAGGTCCAGCTCTGTGCTGTGGTGACAGAGCAGCCTCAGGTCCAGCTCTGTGCTGTGGTGACAGAGCAGCCCCAGGTCCAGCTCTGTGCTGTGGTGACAGAGCAGCCTCAGGTCCAGCTCTGTGCTGTGGTGACAGAGCAGCCCCAGGTCCAGCTCTGTGCTGTGGTGACAGAGCAGCCTCAGGTCCAGCTCTGTGCTGTGGTGACAGAGCAGCCTCAGGTCCAGCTCTGTGCTGTGGTGACAGAGCAGCCCCAGGTCCAGCTCTGTGCTGTGGTGACAGAGCTGCCTCAGGTCCAGCTCTGTGCTGTGGTGACAGAGCAGCCTCAGGTCCAGCTCTGTGCTGTGGTGACAGAGCAGCCTCAGGTCCAGCTCTGTGCTGACGACTTGAAACAAGTCAACTCTGGACTCGTACAAAAGTCAACTGCATACAAAACCAGTCAACTGTTCTCTCCCCAGCTGTTCTGCTGGTCTCTCCTCAGCTCTGCTGCTGGTCTCTCCTCAGCTCTGGAGTTGTGTGCTCATATGCCAGGAGGAAGAGGCCTCCCTCATCAGGGAAGCCATATCAAACACAGGAGATGTGGATTAGCTGTGATTAGCAGGGATTACGGCTGGTTAATGGTGGGAAAATACATTAGAAGCCCGCCGCTCTGGGAGGGATTTCACCCGCGCCAGAGGATTTGCATTGATCCACAGCAAATGAATGAGGATTAGCAACCTCTATCTGCCAACAGATAAATAACATTAGGCGCATTATACGGCAGCCCCTGTTATTAATGACATTACAAACACCAGTACAATACTGGCACTTATGGAAATAATGAGGCCTGAATAATGCACTTCATGCGATGCTTTCCTACGCTACAACACTCTGATGCTGAGGAGAGCTGAGAGAAAGGGAGGGAAGAACAGAGAGAGACAGAGAAAGAGGGAGGAATGGGGAGAGAGACAGTTAGGAGAAGGGGAGAGAGGGGGAGGAATGGGGAGAGAGACAGTTAGGAGAAGGGGAGAGAGGGGGAGGAATGGGGAGAGAGACAGTTAGGAGAAGGGGAGAGAAGGTGTGAGAGGGAGAGAAAGAGAAGAGAGGGAGGCAAATCATTTAAGAGAGATGGAGAGACAGAAAATGAAACGGAGAAAGATAATTAAAAAGAAATAGAAAGAATTAAAGAGAGGGACTGTAACAGGATGTCGGAACCACTAACACAGGTTTACATCAGGACTAACCAAGGTTAACATTAGGACTAATCCAGGTTTACATTAGGACTAACCCAGGTTTACAGCAGGACAAACCCAGGTTTACAGCAGGACGAACCCAGGTTTGCAGCAGGACTAACCCAGACCAGACTGCCTCACTTGGTCTAGTAGAGACCCAAACCTCCTCACCTAGTCTGTGGGGTGTGATAGACCAGCGCCCTCTGGAGTTGAGGGCAAACAGAGTCACACATTCTGTGTGATGACCATATGACGTGCAACACGTGCAGGGATATCCAGAAGAGAGAGAAGAAAGGAGAGAAGAGGGAGGAGAGAGGTCTGTATCTGAAGTACTTTTCAGAATCTGACAGATGAAATTTCCAGCAGTTTCTCCATCCTTTTGCTCCTCCTCTAATTCTCTCGCTTCAACCGAGCTCTCTCCACACCTTCCCCTGGTTGATGTAATAAGAACTCCACTCCAGCAGAGAGGCAGCGTGGGGGGGGGGGGAGGCCGGGGGGAGAAGGAGGGGGGAGAAGAGAACTGGAAGGATATGGAATAATGCGTTTTTTTTTCATCAAATATTCCTTCTCTTCCCCATACCTCAAGGTTTCTCCTGTGAGTGACTTGAAAGATAGGCTGCAGTGTGGCCACACAGTGAACAGCTAGTTACCATATGAAACACTCTGCTGGCGACAGGCAGGAGGGGGAGAGAGAGGGGAGGAACTCTTGTGTTATTTATAATACTCTGCCTTGTAGCTATGTGGGCTCGCCTTCATGTAGACTCCAAGGTATAGACCTATATAGAGAGGGATATAAGTACAGGTTTAGAGAGTTCCTCCCCCCTCTCCCTCCTGCTCCCCCTTCCTCCTCCCCCTTCCTGCTCCCCTCTTCCTTTCGCTCTGCACTCCTCTGAGGGTGTGAAGAGAGAAGGTGGACGGGTATCAGATCCATGGCTTTGAGGACGACTCCTAACAGGCCTGGCTGTATGCCACAGTCACGGTTAGGAGAGGTGCCCAGCCTCCCAGGGTGCTGTGCAGTCAAGTAGACGCACGCACAGCACACAACCACACGGCAAACACAACACACAGCACACAACCACACGGCACACAACCACACGGCAAACACAACACACAGCACACAACCACACGGCACACAACCACACGGCAAACACAACCACACAGTACACAACACACAGCACACAACCACACAGCACACCACCACACGGCAAACACCACCACACGGCAAACACAACCACACGGCAAACACAACCACACAGTACACAACACACAGCACACAACCACACAGCACACCACCACACGGCAAACACCACCACACGGCAAACACAACCACACGGCAAACACAACACACAGCAC